>NW_027496461.1:15000-17500 GCF_021521415.1 Bidens hawaiensis | reverse complement strand
CATATCCAGGATACCAAGCAACGCTCAATGGGCCACAACATCAACGCAAGCATAATGTTGTGGATCAAAGAGACCGCCTTGTGGTTCATCCGATGCAACAAAATGGCACGAGACGAAATCAACTGTAATCAACCAAGACAATACCAACGCTTAGGTACGCAACACAGAAACCCACAATTTGGCCAGGCAATAGATGCCCAAACAAACAACTGAAGAGGTATGCCGGGTGGAAGTTGTTGCACAAGCAAAGAGCCAACCACCCGTAACAAACCAAACACAACTCATGCACCTTTACGATGGACATTCCCAAGAACCGCTCAACTAGTGACAACCCACAAGGCACAAAGGCATTGTGAACAGCCAAAAGCCATGGCAATCCCCAGAAAGCACCGGGCGATGCGAATACCCCCCAACCCCCCGCCCCCCACCCAAGCCGTTCTAGACATTCATCAAGATCGAACGAAACGAAATTATCCCACTTGTGGCAACAACAACGCTGTAAAAAACAGCAGGCAACGATCCACAATAACCATGACTAGGACAGGCCAAAGCATTGTTTTCATCAGGGAGGTGACCTCAACCTGAATAATGCTATTCTTGGGCCTGGGAGGTGCCCTCAACCGACAGGCGCCCACTAATCTTCCAGCTCTCGACCAGACTTCCCACGACTACCGTATGACGACCCCCCCGGGGGAACTAGCCATTCCGGGCAAGGCGGTCAACGTACAAGAGGCCCCCCGGACAAATCAGTTGGGGATCCATCAATCAGGAATCCAACATCCTAGCCATCGCCTCAAATACACCTCGGCAGCCGCTTCTCGAAACCAAACCAGGAAAGCCAAGAATCAAGCCTTGGACGAGTAAAGCAACCCAGCACCCCAGCCACGCTTCGTTTGGATAAAAGGGACGTGTCGTTGCACCACAAAATTTCGTAAACCCACCATCGACCTTAAATCATGCCTAGAACGGACGAGCAAGCATGTCATGGCAGCCCACAGCCATGACAAGGGGGCAACCTTCCCTAAGGCATGCTTGCTCTCAACCCACTCCCCCCTATATATACATTCTGAACATTTAGCAAAGTGACAGGAACAGACATTAAATTTTTGAGGAATCATAATTTTTGAAGGCACCCATATGCTAGCCTTGGCCGAGTTTTGCATGCCTTGGCATGCCTTTGGCCGTGCCTTGGCCGAGTTTTGCATGCCTTGGCCGTGCCTTGGCCGAGTTTTGCATGCCTTGGCCGAGTTTTGCATGCCTTTGGCTTGCCTTGGCCTGGCCATGGGCGTGCCTGGGCATGCCTTTGGCTTGCCCACGGGCGTGCCTTGGCATGCCTTTGGCTTGCCCATGGGCGCCTTGGCATGTCTTGGCCTGGCCATGGGCGTGCCTTGGCATGCCTTTGGCTTGCCCATGGGCGCCTTGGCATGCCTTGGACGTGCCTTTGGCTTGCCTTGGGATGCCTTAGGCTTGCCCATGGGCGCCTTGGCATGCCTTAGGCTTGCCTTTGGCTTGCCTTGGCTTGCCTTGGCCGTGCCTAGGCCGAGCCTTGCATGCCCAAGACGTGCCTTTGGCTTGCCCATGGGCGCCTTGGCATGCCTTGGCCTGGCCATGGGCGTGCCTTGGCATGCCTTTGGCTTGCCCATGGGCGCCTTGGTATGCCTTGAACGTGCCTTTGGCCTGCCTTGGCATGCCTTTGGCTTGCCTTGGCCTGGCCATGTGCGTGCCAGGGCATGCCTTGGCCGAGCCTTGCATGCCCAAGACGTGCCTTTGGCTTGCCTTGGCATGCCTTTGGCTTGCCTTGGCCGTGCCTAGGCATGCCTTTGGCTTGCCCATGGGCGCATTGGCATGCCTTGGCCGTGCCTTTTGCTTGCCCATGGGCGCCTTGGCATGCCTTGGCCTGGCCATGGGCGTGCCTAGGCATGCCTTTGGCTTGCCTTGGCCGAGCTTTGGCATGCCTTGGACGTGCCTTGGCCTGGCCATGGGCGCCTTGGCATGCCGTTGGCTTGCCCATGGGCGTGCCTTGGCATGCCTTTGGCTTGCCCATGGGCGCCTTGGCATGCCTTGGCCTGGCCATGGGCGTGCCTTGGCAAGCCTTGGCCTGACCATGGGCGTGCCTTGGCATGCCCTAGACGTGCCTTTGGCTTGCCTTGGCATGCCTTTGGCTTGCCTTGGCCGTGCCTTTGGCTTGCTTTGGCCGTGCCTAGGCATGCCTTTGGCTTGCCCATGGGCGCCTTGGCATGCCTTGGCCTGGCCATGGGCGTGCAACTTTGGGGCAGTATACTCGGGTCGTTGTGCAAGAAACCAAGTCGTTGGGCAAGCTTCGTATGCAACATGGGGGAGGGGCTTTGGTTTCTCATACGTTGAACCTCCATATTTTAGCTTGGTAGCCAACTTTGCCCAGGCATGGGCGCTCAACACCCACCCCTTCCCTATATATGCATTCTGAACAATTAGCATAGTGACAGGAACAGATATTAAATTTTTGAGGAATCATAATTTT
>NW_027496461.1:2500-5000 GCF_021521415.1 Bidens hawaiensis | reverse complement strand
ACCCAGCACCCCAGCCACGCTTCGTTTGGATAAAAGGGACGTGTCGTTGCACCACAAAATTTCGTAAACCCACCATCGACCTTAAATCATGCCTAGAACGGACGAGCAAGCATGTCATGGCAGCCCACAGCCATGACAAGGGGGCAACCTTCCCTAAGGCATGCTTGCTCTCAACCCACTCCCCCCTATATATACATTCTGAACATTTAGCAAAGTGACAGGAACAGACATTAAATTTTTGAGGAATCATAATTTTTGAAGGCACCCATATGCTAGCCTTGGCCGAGTTTTGCATGCCTTGGCATGCCTTTGGCCGTGCCTTGGCCGAGTTTTGCATGCCTTGGCCGTGCCTTGGCCGAGTTTTGCATGCCTTGGCCGAGTTTTGCATGCCTTTGGCTTGCCTTGGCCTGGCCATGGGCGTGCCTGGGCATGCCTTTGGCTTGCCCACGGGCGTGCCTTGGCATGCCTTTGGCTTGCCCATGGGCGCCTTGGCATGTCTTGGCCTGGCCATGGGCGTGCCTTGGCATGCCTTTGGCTTGCCCATGGGCGCCTTGGCATGCCTTGGACGTGCCTTTGGCTTGCCTTGGGATGCCTTAGGCTTGCCCATGGGCGCCTTGGCATGCCTTAGGCTTGCCTTTGGCTTGCCTTGGCTTGCCTTGGCCGTGCCTAGGCCGAGCCTTGCATGCCCAAGACGTGCCTTTGGCTTGCCCATGGGCGCCTTGGCATGCCTTGGCCTGGCCATGGGCGTGCCTTGGCATGCCTTTGGCTTGCCCATGGGCGCCTTGGTATGCCTTGAACGTGCCTTTGGCCTGCCTTGGCATGCCTTTGGCTTGCCTTGGCCTGGCCATGTGCGTGCCAGGGCATGCCTTGGCCGAGCCTTGCATGCCCAAGACGTGCCTTTGGCTTGCCTTGGCATGCCTTTGGCTTGCCTTGGCCGTGCCTAGGCATGCCTTTGGCTTGCCCATGGGCGCATTGGCATGCCTTGGCCGTGCCTTTTGCTTGCCCATGGGCGCCTTGGCATGCCTTGGCCTGGCCATGGGCGTGCCTAGGCATGCCTTTGGCTTGCCTTGGCCGAGCTTTGGCATGCCTTGGACGTGCCTTGGCCTGGCCATGGGCGCCTTGGCATGCCGTTGGCTTGCCCATGGGCGTGCCTTGGCATGCCTTTGGCTTGCCCATGGGCGCCTTGGCATGCCTTGGCCTGGCCATGGGCGTGCCTTGGCAAGCCTTGGCCTGACCATGGGCGTGCCTTGGCATGCCCTAGACGTGCCTTTGGCTTGCCTTGGCATGCCTTTGGCTTGCCTTGGCCGTGCCTTTGGCTTGCTTTGGCCGTGCCTAGGCATGCCTTTGGCTTGCCCATGGGCGCCTTGGCATGCCTTGGCCTGGCCATGGGCGTGCAACTTTGGGGCAGTATACTCGGGTCGTTGTGCAAGAAACCAAGTCGTTGGGCAAGCTTCGTATGCAACATGGGGGAGGGGCTTTGGTTTCTCATACGTTGAACCTCCATATTTTAGCTTGGTAGCCAACTTTGCCCAGGCATGGGCGCTCAACACCCACCCCTTCCCTATATATGCATTCTGAACAATTAGCATAGTGACAGGAACAGATATTAAATTTTTGAGGAATCATAATTTTTGAAAACCCTACCAAACGAGGTCGGATTGACACGAAATTTGGCGTGGGGCATCGGGACATTGAAATATGAGTTTCCCAAAAAAAAAAATTTTGGTTTTCGGGTCGGGACGGGCCGCTTGGTGGGCCCGGTTGGTCCGTAAGGCCTTTGGTGGGGGCAAGGTGTCCAAACGGGGTTGGATCGACACGAGGCTCTGTGAGGGTACTCGTGACCATGAGATATGACTGTCCAAGAGAAATGAACCCCCTTTCGTGTCGTGAAGGGCCCGCGGGCCGGGCTTGGTGGGCCCGTGGGCCTGTTTTGGGCAACTCCGCTTTAATGACACGAGGCGTTGCGTCCGGGACATGAGAGGACACTTTATGAGCGGTTTATGGGGTCGGGGTTGGTAACCTCATGTTTTCGGGTCAACACGTTGACCGTGTCGTGCTCGGGCCCTCGACGTCACCACAAGTTTCACGAAAATGGGACTTGTAGCGGGGAAGCATTATCATGGGTATAGGTGGTGTGTTATGGAATCGTTAGTCGGTCACGATCGTTAGTCAGTCATGTGTTTAAAACGTAGATCCGTGTCGTGCTCGGACCCGAATGCGGACCGGGCTCGCTCGACATCAACGTTCCAGGTTTTTTTACAGAATGGGTCGACGTTAACGGGTATGGAATCATGACATCATGTCTTCGGGTTAACCCGAAGCCGATGGACCGTAACAGGTTTGTCGAACAGCGTGCTAACCTTACCGGGCAGCGGGCCAGGTTTGCCGGGCAACGTGGATAATTTACCGGGCAACGCCGACATTTTATCGGGTAACGTGCTAACCTTACCGGGCAACGTGCCCAGGTTACCGGCAACGTGCCGTGCATTTATCGGGTAAC